>NW_024532762.1:0-22001 GCF_016097555.1 Gigantopelta aegis
GTATTATATAGCTTCATATATAGCTTCATATATACCTGAAACTTTGTATTATATAGCTTCATATATACACCTGAACTTTGTATTATATAGCTTCATATATACACCTGAACTTTGTATTATATAGCTTCATATATACACCTGAACTTTGTATTATATAGCTTCATATATACACCTGGAAACCTTTGTATTATATAGCTTCATATATACACCTGAACTTTGTATTATATAGCTTCATATATACACCTGAACTTTGTATTATATAGCTTCATATATACACCTGAACTTTGTATTATATAGCTTCATATATACACCTGAACTTTGTATTATATAGCTTCATATATACACCTGAAACTTTGTATTATATAGCTTCATATATACACCTGAACTTTGTATTATATAGCTTCATATATACACCTGAACTTTGTATTATATAGCTTCATATATACACCTGAACTTTGTATTATATAGCTTCATATATACACCTGAACTTTGTATTATATAGCTTCATATATACACCTGAAACCTTTGTATTATAGCTTCTTATATACACCTGAAACTTTGTATTATATAGCTTCATATATACACCTGAACTTTGTATTATATAGCTCATATATATATACACCTGAAACTTTGTATTATATAGCTTCATATATACACCTGAAAACTTTGTATTATATAGCTTCATATATACACCTGGAAACCTTTGTATTATATAGCTTCATATATACACCTGAACTTTGTATTATATAGCTTCATATATACACCTGAACTTTGTATTATATAGCTTCATATATACACCTGTATTATAACTTTGTATTATATAGCTTCATATATACACCTGTATTATAACTTTGTATTATATAGCTTCATATATACACCTGAACTTTGTATTATATAGCTTCATATATACACCTGTATTATAACCTTTGTATTATATAGCTTCATATATACACCTGAACTTTGTATTATATAGCTTCATATATACACCTGAACTTTGTATTATATAGCTTCATATATACACCTGAACTTTTTTGTATTATATAGCTTCATATATACACCTCATATATACAAAACTTTGTATTATATAGCTTCATATATACACCTGAACTTTGTATTATATAGCTTCATATATACACCTGAACTTTGTATTATATAGCTTCATATATACACCTGAAACTTTGTATTATATAGCTTCATATATACACCTGAAACTTTGTATTATATAGCTTCATATATACACCTGGAAACCTTTGTATTATATAGCTTCATATATACACCTGAACTTTGTATTATATAGCTTCATATATACACCTGAACTTTGTATTATATAGCTTCATATATACACCTGAACTTTGTATTATATAGCTTCATATATACACCTGAACTTTGTATTATATAGCTTCATATATACACCTGAACTTTGTATTATATAGCTTCATATATACACCTGAAACTTTGTATTATATAGCTTCATATATACACCTGAACTTTGTATTATATAGCTTCATATATACACCTGAACTTTGTATTATATAGCTTCATATATACACCTGAACTTTGTATTATGAAACCTTTGTATCTGTTGTAAGCTTCATATATACACCTGAACCTTTGTATTATATAGCTTCATATATACACCCTTTGTATTATATAGCTTATATACACCTGAAACCTTTGTATTATATAGCTTCATATATACACCTGAACTTTGTATTATATAGCTTCATATACACCTGGAAACCTTTGTATTATATAGCTTCATATATACACCTGAACTTTGTATTATATAGCTTCATATATACACCTGAACTTTGTATTATATAGCTTCATATATACACCTTTGTATTATATAGCTTCATATATACACCTGAACTTTGTATTATATAGCTTCATATATACACCTGGAAACCTTTGTATTATATAGCTTCATATATACACCTGAACTTTGTATTATATAGCTTCATATATCATATATACACCTGAACTTTGTATTATATAGCTTCATATATACACCTGAACTTTGTATTATATAGCTTCATATATACACCTGGAAACCTTTGTATTATATAGCTTCATATATACACCTGAACTTTGTATTATATAGCTTCATATATACACCTGAACTTTGTATTATATAGCTTCATATATACACCTGAACTTTGTATTATATAGCTTCATATATACACCTGAACTTTGTATTATATAGCTTCATATATACACCTGGAAACCTTTGTATTATATAGCTTCATATATACACCTGAACTTTGTATTATATAGCTTCATATATACACCTACCTTTATTATATAGCTTCATATATACACCTGAAAACTTTGTATTATATAGCTTCATATATACACCTGAACTTTGTATTATATAGCTTCATATATACACCTGAACTTTGTATTATATAGCTTCATATATACACCTGAACTTTGTATTATATAGCTTCATATATACACCTTCATATATACACCTGACCTTTGTATTATATAGCTTCATATATACACCTGAAACCTTTGTATTATATAGCTTCATATATACACCTGAACTTTGTATTATATAGCTTCATATATACACCTGAACTTTGTATTATATAGCTTCATATATACACCTGAACTTTGTATTATATAGCTTCATATATACACCTGAAACCTTTGTATTATATAGCTTCATATATACACCTGAAACTTTGTATTATATAGCTTCATATATACACCTGCTTCATATAAACTTTGTATTATATAGCTTCATATATACACCTGAACTTTGTATTATATAGCTTCATATATACACCTGAACTTTGTATTATATAGCTTCATATATATATATAGCTTCATATGACACCTTTGTATTATATAGCTTCATATATACACCTGGACACTTTTGTATTATATAGCTTCATATATACACCTGAAACTTTGTATTATATAGCTTCATATATACACCTGAACTTTGTATTATATAGCTTCATATATACACCTGAAAACTTTGTATTATATAGCTTCATATATACACCTGACCTTTGTATTATATAGCTTCATATATACACCTGAACTTTGTATTATATAGCTTCATATATACACCTGTATTATAACTTTGAACTTATTATATAGCTTCATATATACACCTGAACTTTGTATTATATAGCTTCATATATACACCTGAACTTTGTATTATATAGCTTCATATATACACCTGAACTTTGTATTATATAGCTTCATATATACACCTGAAACCTTTGTATTATATAGCTTCACCTATATATATACCTCATATATACAACTTTGTATTATATAGCTAGCTACATATATACACCTGAACTTTTTATTATATAGCTTCATATATAGCTTCATATATACACCTGAAACTTTGTATTATATAGCTTCATATATACACCTGAACTTTGTATTATATAGCTTCATATATACACCTGAAACTTTGTATTATATAGCTTCATATATACACCTGAACTTTGTATTATATAGCTTCATATATACACCTGACCTTTGTATTATATAGCTTCATATATACACCTGAACTTTGTATTATATAGCTTCATATATACACCTTGAAACATATACACCTGAACTTTGTATTATATAGCTTCATATATACACCTGGAAACCTTTGTATTATATAGCTTCATATATACACCTGAACTTTGTATTATATAGCTTCATATATACACCTGAACTTTGTATTATATAGCTTCATATATACACCTGAACTTTGTATTATATAGCTTCATATATACACCTGAAAACTTTGTATTATATAGCTTCATATATACACCTGAAAACTTTGTATTATATAGCTTCATATATACACCTGAACTTTGTATTATATAGCTTCATATATACACCTGAACTTTGTATTATATAGCTTCATATATACACCTGAACTTTGTATTATATAGCTTCATATATACACCTGGAAACCTTTGTATTATATAGCTTCATATATATACACCTTTGTATTATATAGCTTCATATATACACCTGTATTATATAGCTTCATATATACACCTGAACTTTGTATTATATAGCTTCATATATACACCTGAACTTTGTATTATATAGCTTCATATATACACCTGAACTTTGTATTATATAGCTTCATATATACACCTGAACTTTGTATTATATAGCTTCATATATACACCTGGAAACCTTTGTATTATATAGCTTCATATATACACCTGAACTTTGTATTATATAGCTTCATATATACACCTGACCTTTGTATTATATAGCTTCATATATACACCTGGAAACCTTTGTATTATATAGCTTCTTTGTATTATATAGCTTCATATATACACCTGAACTTTGTATTATATAGCTTCATATATACACCTGGAAACTTTGTATTATATAGCTTCATATATACACCTGAAACCTTTGTATTATATAGCTTCATATATACACCTGAACTTTGTATTATATAGCTTCATATATACACCTGAACTTTGTATTATATAGCTTCATATATACACCTGAACTTTGTATTATATAGCTTCATATATACACCTGAACTTTGTATTATATAGCTTCATATATACACCTGAACTTTGTATTATATAGCTTCATATATACACCTGAAACCTTTGTATTATATAGCTTCATATATACACCTGAAACTTTGTATTATATAGCTTCATATATACACCTGAACTTTGTATTATATAGCTTCATATATACACCTGGAAACCTTTGTATTATATAGCTTCATATATACACCTGAAAACTTTGTATTATATAGCTTCATATATATACACCTGAACTTTGTATTATATAGCTTCATATATACTGAAACCTTTGTATTATATACTTATGTACCTTTGTATTATATAGCTTCATATATACACCTGGAAACATTTGTATTATATAGCTTCATATATACACCTGAACTTTGTATTATATAGCTTCATATATACACCTGAAACTTTGTATTATATTCATATATTATATAGCTTGTATTATATATACACCTGGAAACTTTGTATTATATAGCTTCATATATACACCTGAACTTTGTATTATATAGCTTCATATATACACCTGAACTTTGTATTATATAGCTTCATATATACACCTGAACTTTGTATTATATAGCTTCATATATACACCTGAACTTTGTATTATATAGCTTCATATATACACCTGAAACTTTGTATTATATAGCTTCATATATACACCTGAAACTTTGTATTATATAGCTTCATATATACACCTTGAACTTTGTATTATATAGCTTCATATATACACCTGAAACTTTGTATTATATAGCTTCATATATACACCTGAAACCTTTGTATTATATAGCTTCATATATACACCTGAACTTTGTATTATATAGCTTCATATATACACCTGAACTTTGTATTATATAGCTTCATATATACACCTGACCTTTGTATTATATAGCTTCATATATACACCTGAACTTTGTATTATATAGCTTCATATATACACCTGAACTTTGTATTATATAGCTTCATATATACACCTGAACTTTGTATTATATAGCTTCATATATACACCTGAACTTTGTATTATATAGCTTCATATATACACCTGAACTTTATTATTATATAGCTTCATATATACACCTGGAAACTTTGTATATTATATAGCTTCATATATACACCTGAACTTTGTATTATATAGCTTCATATATACACCTGAACTTTGTATTATATAGCTTCATATATACACCTGAAACTTTGTATTATATAGCTTCATATATACACCTGGAAACTTTGTATTATATAGCTTCATATATACACCTGAAAACTTTGTATTATATAGCTTCATATATACACCTGAACTTTGTATTATATAGCTTCATATATACACCTGACCTTTGTATTATATAGCTTCATATATAGCTTCATATATACACCTGAAACTTTGTATTATATAGCTTCATATATACACCTGAACTTTGTATTATATAGCTTCATATATACACCTGAACTTTGTATTATATAGCTTCATATATACACCTGAACTTTGTATTATATAGCTTCATATATACACCTGAACTTTGTATTATATAGCTTCATATATACACCTGAACTTTGTATTATATAGCTTCATATATACACCTGAACTTTGTATTATATAGCTTCATATATACACCTGAAAACCTTTGTATTATATAGCTTCATATATACACCTGAAAACTTTGTATTATATAGCTTCATATATACACCTGAACTTTGTATTATATAGCTTCATATATACACCTGGAAACCTTTGTATTATATAGCTTCATATATACACCTGAAACTTTGTATTATATAGCTTCATATATACACCTGAACTTTGTATTATATAGCTTCATATATACACCTGAACTTTGTATTATATAGCTTATATAGCTTTGTATTATATAGCTTACACCTGAAACCTTTGTATTATATAGCTTCATATATACACCTGAACTTTGTATTATATAGCTTCATATATACACCTGAAACCTTTGTATTATATAGCTTCATATATACACCTGAACTTTGTATTATATAGCTTCATATATACACCTGAAACTTTGTATTATATAGCTTCATATATACACCTGAAAACTTTGTATTATATAGCTTCATATATACACCTGAAACCTTTGTATTATATAGCTTCATATATACACCTGAACTTTGTATTATATAGCTTCATATATATACCTGAACTTTGTATTATATAGCTTCATATATACACCTGAACTTTGTATTATATAGCTTCATATATACACCTGAAACTTTGTATTATATAGCTTCATATATACACCTGAACTTTGTATTATATAGCTTCATATATACACCTGAACTTTGTATTATATAGCTTCATATATACACCTGTATTATATAACTTTGTATTATATAGCTTCATATATACACCTGAACTTTGTATTATATAGCTTCATATATACACCTGAAACTTTGTATTATATAGCTTCATATATACACCTGAACTTTGTATTATATAGCTTCATATATACACCTGAACTTTGTATTATATAGCTTCATATATACACCTGAAACTTTGTATTATATAGCTTCATATATACACCTGAACTTTGTATTATATAGCTTCATATATACACCTGAACTTTGTATTATATAGCTTCATATATACACCTGAACTTTGTATTATATAGCTTCATATATACACCTGAACTTTGTATTATATAGCTTCATATATACACCTGAACTTTGTATTATATAGCTTCATATATACACCTGGAAACCTTTGTATTATAACTTTTTATTATATATTCATATATACACCTGAACTTTGTATTATATAGCTTCATATATACACCTGAACTTTGTATTATATAGCTTCATATATACACCTGAACTTTGTATTATATAGCTTCATATATACACCTGAACTTTGTATTATATAGCTTCATATATACACTTGAACTTTGTATTATATAGCTTCATATATACACCTGAACTTTGTATTATATAGCTTCATATATACACCTGAACTTTATACACTTCATGAAACTTTGTATTATATAGCTTCATATATACACCTGAACTTTGTATTATATAGCTTCATATATACACCTGAAACCTTTGTATATATAGCTTCATATATCATATATATTATATAGCTTCATATATACACTTTGTATTATATGCTTCATATATTACCTACTTTGTATTATATAGCTTCATATACACCTGAACTTTGTATTATATAGCTTCATATATACACCTGAACTTTGTATTATATAGCTTCATATATACACCTGGAAACCTTTGTATTATATAGCTTCATATATACACCTGAACTTTGTATTATATAGCTTCATATATACACCTGAACTTTGTATTATATAGCTTCATATATACACCTTTGTATTATATAGCTTCATATATACACCTGACCTTTGTATTATATAGCTTCATATATAGCTTTCATATATAGCTTCATATATACAACCCTTTGTATTATATATATTCATATATACACCTGAACTTTGTATTATATAGCTTCATATATACACCTGTATTATAACTTTGTATTATATAGCTTCATATATACACCTGAACTTTGTATTATATAGCTTCATATATACACCTGAACTTTGTATTATATAGCTTCATATATACACCTGAACTTTGTATTATATAGCTTCATATATACACCTGAACTTTGTATTATATAGCTTCATATATACACCTGACCTTTGTATTATACTTTGTATTATATAGCTTCATATATACACCTGAACTTTGTATTATATAGCTTCATATATACACCTGAACTTTGTATTATATAGCTTCATATATACACCTGAACTTTGTATTATATAGCTTCATATATACACCTGAAAACTTTGTATTATATAGCTTCATATATACACCTGAACTTTGTATTATATAGCTTCATATATACACCTGAACTTTGTATTATATAGCTTCATATATACACCTGAACTTTGTATTATATAGCTTCATATATACACCTGAACTTTGTATTATATAGCTTCATATATACACCTGAACTTTGTATTATATAGCTTCATATATACACCTGAACTTTGTATTATATAGCTTCATATATACACCTGAACTTTGTATTATATAGCTTCATATATACACCTGAACTTTGTATTATATAGCTTCATATATACACCTGAACTTTGTATTATATAGCTTCATATATACACCTGGAAACCTTTGTATATTATATAGCTTCATATACACCTGATTAACTTTGTATTATATAGCTTCATATATACACCTGAAACTTTGTATTATATAGCTTCATATATACACCTGTAAACCTTTGTATTATATAGCTTCATATATACACCTGACCTTTGTATTATATAGCTTCATATATACACCTGAACTTTGTATTATATAGCTTCATATATACACCTGCTTCATATATAACTTTGTATTATATAGCTTCATATATACACCTGAACTTTGTATTATATAGCTTCATATATACACCTGAAACTTTGTATTATATAGCTTCATATATACACCTGACCTTTGTATTATATAGCTTCATATATACACCTGAAACTTTGTATTATATAGCTTCATATATACACCTGAACTATTTGTATTATATAGCTTCATATATACACCTGAACTTTGTATTATATAGCTTCATATATACACCTGAACTTTGTATTATATAGCTTCATATATACACCTGGAAACCTGTGTATTTTGTATTATATAGCTTCATATATACACCTGAACTTTGTATTATATAGCTTCATATATACACCTGACTTCATATAAAACCTTTGTATTATATAGCTTCATATATACACCTGAACTTTGTATTATATAGCTTCATATATACACCTGAACTTTGTATTATATAGCTTCATATATACACCTGAACTTTGTATTATATAGCTTCATATATACACCTGGAAACCTTTGTATTATATAGCTTCATATATACACCTGAACTTTGTATTATATAGCTTCATATATACACCTGAACTTTGTATTATATAGCTTCATATATACACCTGAACTTTGTATTATATAGCTTCATATATACACCTGAACTTTGTATTATATAGCTTCATATATACTTTGTATTATATACCATATATAAAACTTTGTATTATATAGCTTCATATATACACCTGAACTTTGTATTATATAGCTTCATATATACACCTGAACTTTGTATTATATAGCTTCATAGCTTTGTATTATATATCATATATACACCTGAACTTTGTATTATATAGCTTCATATATACACCTGAACTTTGTATTATATAGCTTCATATATACACCTGAAACTTTGTATTATATAGCTTCATATATACACCTGAACTTTGTATTATATAGCTTCATATATACACCTGAACTTTGTATTATATAGCTTCATATATACACCTGGAAACCTTTGTATTATATAGCTTCATATATACACCTGAACTTTGTATTATATAGCTTCATATATACACCTGAAACTTTGTATTATATAGCTTCATATATACACCTGAACTTTGTATTATATAGCTTCATATATACACCTGAACTTTGTATTATATAGCTTCATATATACACCTGAACTTTGTATTATATAGCTTCATATATACACCTGAACTTTGTACCAGGTTGGTGGGTAGGTGTACTCCAGGCTATGTAATGACAATATGTTTGCCTCAGTATCTGGAACAAGGTTGGTGGGTAGACGTATTCTAGGCTATGTAGTGACAACAAGAGGTTTGGCTCAGTATCTGGAACAAGGCTGTTGGGACGAGTATTCTAGGCTATGTAGTGACAACAAGGAGTTTGTCTCAGTATCTGGAACAAGGTTGGTGGGTAGGAGTATTCTAGGCTATGTAGTGACAACAAGAGGTTTGTCTCAGTATCTGGAACAAGGTTGGTGGGTAGGAGTATTCTAGTGTATGTAGTGACAACAAGAGGTTTACCTCAGTATCTGGAAGAAGGTTGGTGGGTAGGAGTATGCTAGTGTATGTAGTGACAACAAGAGGTTTGACTCAGTATCTGGAACAGGGCTGTTGCGTACGAGTATTGTAGGCTATGTAGTGACAACCAGAGGTTTGTCTCAGTATCTGGAACAAGGTTGGTGGGTAGGAGTATTCTAGTCTATGTAGTGACAACAAGAGGTTTGTCTCAGTATCTGGAACAGAGCTGTTGGTTGCATAGTACCAAAGAAGAGAGTACCGTGTCAAGGTTCGTCGTGCACCGTCAAATATTTACGGAGTAAAAGCAGCTGTGGGTGTGATTGGTAGTAATATGTGACATTGATTATTTGTGCAAATACTATTATCCATTGACAATAAATAAATACACTTTTATTTGTTATACAGTTATTATGCAGTATATACTAGAGGTTGAAACTAATGCGGGGTACCCCCAAAAATGGAACTGCAATTTTCAGCAAAAATGATGGTTGCTATTAAAAACATAAATTAAATCTCTTAAATGATACGTGACCCCCCATTTTCTTGCAGCTAGATTAGATGTGAGGTACCACACTTTCTATTGCTGTACTTCCTGGGTGTGTTGAAACGCTGCTTATATCAGTTTTATTAGTAAACGTCAACATTATCGGCAATAGGAATTGATTTGGTCTAATGGAACCTGTTGGGTACGAGTAATCTAGTCTATGTAGTGACAACAAGATGTTTGTCTCAGTATCTGGGACAAGGTTGGTGGATAGGAGTATTCTAGGCTATGCAGTGACAACAAGAGTTTTGTCTCAGTATCTGGAACAAGGTTGGTGGGTAGGAGTATTCTAGGCTATGTAGTGACAACAAGAGGTTTGTCTCAGTATCTGGAACACGGTTGGTGGGTAGGAGTATTCTAGGCTTTGTAGTGACAACAAGAGGTTTGTCTCAGTATCTGGAACAAGGTTGGTGGGTAGGAGTACTGCAGTCCATGTAGTGACGATAAGAGGTTTGCCTCAGAATCTGGGACAAGGTTGGTGGGTAGGAGTACTCCAGGCTATGTAGTGACAACAAGGGGTTTGTCTCAGTATTTTGAACAAGGTTGGTGGGTAGGAGTATTCTAGTCTATGTAGTGACAACAAGAGGTTTGTCTCAGTATCTGGAACTAAGTTGGTGGGTAGTATTCTAGGCTATGTAGTGACAACAAGGGGTTTGTCTCAGTATCTGGAACAAGGTTGGTGGGTAGCTGTACTCTAGGCTATGTAGTGATAACAAAGGGTTTGTTTCAGTATCTGGGACAAGGTTGGTCGGTAGCTGTACTCTAGGCTATGTAGTGACAACAAGAGGTTTGTCTCAGTATCTGGAACAAGGTTGGTGGGTAGGAGTATTCTAGGCTATGTAGTGACAACAAGAGGTTTGTCTCAGTATCTGGAACAAGGTTGGTGGGTAGGAGTATTCTAGGCTATGTAATGACAACAAGAGGTTTATCTCAGTATCTGGAACAAGGTTGGTGGGTATGAGTATTCTTGGCTATGTAGTGACAACAAGAGGTTTGTCTCAGTATCTGGAACAAGGTTGGTGGGTAGGAGTATTCTAGTGTATGTAGTGACAACAAGAGGTTTACCTCAGTATCTGGAAGAAGGTTGGTGGGTAGGAGTATGCTAGTGTATGTAGTGACAACAAGAGGTTTGACTCAGTATCTGGAACAGGGCTGTTGCGTACGAGTATTGTAGGCTATGTAGTGACAACCAGAGGTTTGTCTCAGTATCTGGAACAAGGTTGGTGGGTAGGAGTATTCTAGTCTATGTAGTGACAACAAGAGGTTTGTCTCAGTATCTGGAACAGAGCTGTTGGTTGCATAGTACCAAAGAAGAGAGTACCGTGTCAAGGTTCGTCGTGCACCGTCAAATATTTACGGAGTAAAAGCAGCTGTGGGTGTGATTGGTAGTAATATGTGACATTGATTATTTGTGCAAATACTATTATCCATTGACAATAAATAAATACACTTTTATTTGTTATACAGTTATTATGCAGTATATACTAGAGGTTGAAACTAATGCGGGGTACCCCCAAAAATGGAACTGCAATTTTCAGCAAAAATGATGGTTGCTATTAAAAACATAAATTAAATCTCTTAAATGATACGTGACCCCCCATTTTCTTACAGGTAGATTAGATGTGAGGTACCACACTTTCTATTGCTGTACTTCCTGGGTGTGTTGAAACGCTGCTTATATCAGTTTTATTAGTAAACGTCAACATTATCGGCAATAGGAATTGATTTGGTCTAATGGAACCTGTTGGGTACGAGTAATCTAGTCTATGTAGTGACAACAAGATGTTTGTCTCAGTATCTGGGACAAGGTTGGGACAAGGTTGGTGGATAGGAGTATTCTAGGCTATGCAGTGACAAGAAGAGGTTTGTCTCAGTATCTGGAACACGGTTGGTGGGTAGGAGTATTCTAGGCTATGTAGTGACAACAAGAGGTTTGTCTCAGTATCTGGAACAAGGTTGGTGGGTAGGAGTACTGCAGTCCATGTAGTGACGATAAGAGGTTTGCCTCAGAATCTGGGACAAGGTTGGTGGGTAGGAGTACTCCAGGCTATGTAGTGACAACAAGGGGTTTGTCTCAGTATTTTGAACAAGGTTGGTGGGTAGGAGTATTCTAGTCTATGTAGTGACAACAAGAGGTTTGTCTCAGTATCTGGAACTAAGTTGGTGGGTAGTATTCTAGGCTATGTAGTGACAACAAGGGGTTTGTCTCAGTATCTGGAACAAGGTTGGTGGGTAGCTGTACTCTAGGCTATGTAGTGATAACAAGAGGTTTGTCTCAGTATCTGGAACTAAGTTGGTGGGTAGTATTCTAGGCTATGTAGTGACAACAAGGGGTTTGTCTCAGTATCTGGAACAAGGTTGGTGGGTAGCTGTACTCTAGGCTATGTAGTGATAACAAAGGGTTTGTTTCAGTATCTGGGACAAGGTTGGTCGGTAGCTGTACTCTAGGCTATGTAGTGACAACAAGAGGTTTGTCTCAGTATCTGGAACAAGGTTGGTGGGTAGGAGTATTCTAGGCTATGTAGTGACAACAAGGGGTTTGTCTCAGTATCTGGAACAAGGTTGGTGGGTAGCTGTACTCTAGGCTATGTAGTGACAACAAGAGGTTTGTCTCAGTATCTGGAACAAGGTTGGTGGGTAGGAGTATTCTAGGCTATGTAGTGACAACAAGAGGTTTGTCTCAGTATCTGGAACAAGGTTGGTGGGTAGGAGTATTCTAGGCTATGTAGTGACAACAAGAGGTTTGTCTCAGTATCTGGAACAAGGTTGGTGGGTAGGAGTATTCTAGGCTATGTAGTGACAACAAGGGGTTTGTCTCAGTATCTGGGACAAGGTTGGTCGGTAGCTGTACTCTAGGCTATGTAGTGACAACAAGAGGTTTGTCTCAGTATCTGGAACAAGGTTGGTGGGTAGGAGTATTCTAGGCTATGTAGTGACAACAAGAGGTTTGTCTCAGTATCTGGAACAAGGTTGGTGGGTAGGAGTATTCTAGGCTATGCAGTGACAACACTAGGTTTGTCTCAGTATCTGGAACAAGGTTGGTGGCTAGGAGTATTCTAGGCTATATAGTGACAACAAGAGGTTTGTCTCAGTATCTGGAACAAGGTTGGTGGGTAGGAGTATTCTAGTCTATGTAGTGACAACAAGAGGTTTGTCTCAGTATTTGGAACAGGGCTGTTGGGTACGAGTATTCTAGGCTATGCAGTGACAACAAGAATTTTGGCTCAGTATGTGGAACAAGGTTGGTGGGTAGGTGTACTCCAGGCTATGTAATGGCAACAAGAGGTTTGCCTCAGTATCTTGGACAAGGTTGGTGGGTAGGTGTATTCAAGGCTATGTAGTGAGAACAAGGGGTTTGTGTCAATATCTGCAATAAGGTAGACACTTAATAGATGTACAATAAAAATACTTCTCCATAGCTTATGACTGAGAAACAAGAACATAATTAAAACAGTAATATATTCTTTTAAAAAAAAACCAGTACCAAAAAAAAAAAAAACTTGGCATTGGTAAAAATAATGTTATCGGATTATTTTTACAGAATCAAAGACACCGTGAAAACGATGAAGTAAGTGAGCGAATGGTGATGTAAAAACACGAGAAAACATGTTAGAGTCATAGTCAACGTTTGTACTGAAACGCAAAAGCGCAACCCTTAGAGAAGCACGTGCATCAATAAGTTCTGTAACTTTGCATGCCGAACCCTCCGCTGGTGGGGCATAAAAGGCCACATCAGCAGTGATTCAAACAGACCGCATAACGACACTGTAGGTAACGCAATAATACCAAGAGTGACGTCAGCTCAACGCAGTAATGCCATTGGGAGATTGCAAGCAGGGGCAACTCAACAAGCTGTGGTGGGCAGGAATCCATCATGGTGATAGGACGGCTCTTGTGCACGTGGCAGGTGCACTGACGAGGATCAGATATCGAGACGAGATCCTGCAGCATCACGTCATTCTGCACATGAACATCACCGGTGGAATGTTTTAGCATGACAATGGCAGACCACATATTGCACGCGTTAGTCAGGAGTTTCTGCAGCGCCACAACGTCCAGACATTACCTTGGCCTGCTCGTTCGCGGGATTTAAACCCAATAGAACATCTATAGGATGCACTGGATCAGCGTGTGCGACGGAGGAATCCACCACCCTAGACACTTCCACAACCTCTTACGGCACTGCAGCATGAGTGGCAAACCATTCCACAACGTGTTGTGCAACGTTTGATTGCTTCCATGCGTCGCCGTTGTCAAGCTGTCATCAGGACTCGTGATGGTCATACTGACATTTTGCCCACCCCTATGTCACACATATGCCTGTGTACATGTTTCTGGTGGATTCCCGGAGATACTGTTTCGGACATGTACAGAGTAATCCCCTCCCCATAGTGTCTTGATCTTTGGTTACTTGTATCATGTCTACCAGAGGTTTTTTTTATTATTAAACTTTTTAAATCAATGTGAAGTTTCTTCTTTTTTTGAAGAGTATAGTTTTCATCGAAAAAAGTTACTTAGTGTAAAAGTTACGCTAAGCACCGGCCTCTGTGGTGTCGTGGTTAAACCATCGGACATAAGGCTGGTAGGTACTGGGTTCGCAGCAAAGTACCGGCTCCCACACAGAGCGACTTTTAACGACTCAGTGGATCGACTGAAGACCGTAACAACTTCTTCTCTGTCACTAACCCTCTGTCCTGGACAGACAGCCCACATAGCGGGGCTCATTCTAATCCACGTGTTAGTGTAGTGCTCATTATAATCCATGTGTTAGTGTAGTGCTCATTCTAATCCACGTGTTAGTGCAGTGATCATTCTAATCCACGTGTTAGTGTAGTGCTCATTCTAATCCACGTGTTAGTGTAGTGCTGATTTTGGTTTTGAACGAAATGTAAATAAAGGGAGGATATTCATGCAGCATAAAACTTGAGCTAATCGTTGGTTATTTCCCTTTGTAAATCGTTGGCCGAGATTCGCTATACCATTTTTGATTTTCGTCACAGACCGATAGTTTACCCCTCTTAAACCCAGAAACAATTTTATAACGCTATATTTGTTTGACATAATACGTAATTACATACAATAATGTTAAGAAAATCTATCCTAGCTGAACATGGACAGTATCCACTAACCTTGGTAAAGGAGGTGGGGGTGGGGCAATCCACACTATGTATGTATGATTTTATACAATTTAATACAATAAAACACACATTTTGATTGGGTATGCCAGTCCACTAAAATAATGACAAGCAGACACACTTCAGTTTATAAAGTTCGTTTTGTTTAACTACACCACTAGGTCACTGCTTATTAATTATTGGTTATTGGATGTCAAACATTTGGTAATTTTGTCTCATCTTATGAAAAAAACTACATGACCCACCACACTTCATGACTACATGACCCACCACACTTCATGACCACATGACCCACCACACTACATGACCCACCACACTACATGACCCACCACACTTCATGACTATGTGACCCATCAACTTCATGACCCGATGACCCATCACACGTCATGACCCACCACACTTCATAACCATGTAACCCACCAATCATGACTACGTGACCCATCACACTTCATGACTATGTGACCCATCACACTTTATGACCCGATGACCCATCACGCTTCATGACCAAATGACCCACCACAGATCATGACCATGTGAACCACCACAGATCATGACCCACCACAGATCTTGACCATGTGACCCACCACAGATCATGACCACGTGACCCATCACACATCATGACCATGTAACCCATCACACATCATGACCATGTGACCTATCACAATTTGTGACTCCGACAAACTTCATGATCTTGTTAGTAGTGCTACACATTTTTTTTTTTTTTTATGTTTTAATTTAAGTTGGTTTCAGTGGACTTTTTTTTTACAAATTTTTAGATTAAGTTTGAAAATAAAATATAACTCAATAATAATATACAACAATATTTTATTGGATAAGTTGGTATATTACAATATTAATACAAAATTCCTATACTTATTTCAGTTGAATGTTACAATTATAAGTAAATACATTAAAAATAGTATCTTAGAATATGAAAGGAAGTTTTTGTAACGAACACGTTCACAAATATAACACATGAAAGAAGTGCAGAGCCAAGTTTTTGTAACGAACACGTTCACAAATATAACACATGAAAGAAGTTCAGAGCCAAGTTTTTGTAACGAACGCGTTCACAAATATAACACATGAAAGAAGTGCAGAGCCAAGTTTTTGTAACGAACACGTTCACAAATATAACACATGAAAGAAGTTCAGAGCCAAGTTTTTGTAACGAACGCGTTCACAAATATAACACATGAAAGAAGTGCAGAGCCAAGTTTTTGTAATGAACGCGTTCACAAATATAACACATGAAAGAAGTGCAGAGCCAAGTTTTTGTAACAACCACGTTCAGAAATATAACACATGAAAGAAATGCAGAGCCAAGTTTTTTAGTGATCACCAAAACACAACTTTACAACCTAACAAAATATAAACATGATCACAAGCTTCATATCAACACATTCTACCCCACTCTTCACCCTCACAATTTAATTAATAAATAAATAAATATGACCATTTATTTTTGTCAAATAAACTAAATTAAATTTAGCTATTTTGGAAAAGAAGATTTGTGACTGGAATGAAGATAGTGTGTTGTGCTGAAAAATAAATGTTCGTCGATCAATGCAAAATATTAAGTTCATCCTAATATTTTGTATTCACTGAAAATTCCAGTTTACACTTAGCTTGTCCCAGTCCTGGGGATCATGAACAGGGGATCATGAACAGGTGGTCAGTATCCTGTTAGCTTTCTCTGAGCTTATTTCTTTGTTCTAACATGCTTTCAACCCCACCCCCCACCACACAGGCATGGTCATGCTCCACACACACACTTGGACATGTTTTAGTGATGTACAGAATCCATATTCCACTTCCAGAGAGTTTGACAAACAGAGGAAGATTCCAGACATGATGTTACTCAAGGAGGTGGCTGATTGCCAGATTTCACTACAAGAGGGTTCGACAGGCGGAAAATACTGGGCAGCATGTTACTCAATGTGTGAAACATGTCTTCTGACAGACCCTGTAAAGAGAAACATGTTGAGATGTCTGTAATGTGAATGTGTGAAACATGTCTTCCGACAGACCCTGTAAAGAGAAACATGTTGAGATAATGTCTGTAATGTGAATGTGTGAAACATGTCTTTTGACAGACCCTGTAAAGGGAAACATGTTGAGATAATGTTTGTAATGTGAATGTGTGAAACATGTCTTCTGACAGACCCTCAAAAGTTTTATACAGAAGATGACCACATGTTGATACCAGACCAGGGCTCTAATTCACAAAGCTCTTGTAGGCTCTGCTAGACAACAAAGCATCCTCTTTGCAAGTTTTTTTAACATTGCACTGCGAGATCTAGGCCCCAGGTAACTATGCATTTATTGAATTAGAATGGGGATAAATATGTTGTTCATGCTGGTTTTACAGTCGCAAATATCTGTTTCACCATGTACGCTCTACGTCACCGGTAAAACTCAATCTGCGATTGTAAAACCAACAAGAATGTATGTCCACAAATGGTCAAATACAAGATAGTTATCCCCTAAGTAACAGGTACACTCACTCAGAAATAGAATCAACATGTACAGACACGTCAGCTCAAAGTAGGTACCAGCTAAAACAATGTGTAATGCAGGTGACATACACTGACACAGACACAGACAAGCTGACATACACTGACACAGAAAAACGGACACAGACAGAGACAAGCTGACATACATTGACACAGAGAAGCTGACATACACTGACACAGAAAAACGGACACAGACAAGCTGACATACACAGAAACAGACATGGACACAGACAAGTTGACATACACTGACACAGACACAGACAAGCTGACATACACAAACACTGACATAGACACAGACAAGCTGACATACACAGACACAGACAAGCTGACATACACTGACACGGACACAAACAAGCTGACATACACAGACACTGACACAGAAACAGATAAGCTGACATACACAGATATGGACACAGACAAGCTAACATACACAGACACAGACAAGCTGACATACACTGACACAAACAAGCTGACATACACTGACACAGACACAGACAAGCTGCCATACACTGACACAGACAGACAGGCTGACATACACTGACACAGACAAGCTGCCATACACTGACACAGACACAGACACGCTGACATACACAGACCCTGACACAGACACAGACAAGCTGACATACACTGACACAGACACAGACAAGCTGACATACACAGACACTGACACAGACACGCTGACATACAGTCACAGACATGCTGACATACACAGTCACAGACAAGCTGACATACACTGACACAGACACATACAAGCTGACATACACAGACACAGACATGGACACAGACAAGCTGACATACACTGACAGAGACACAGACAAGCTGACATACACTGACACAGACACAGACACGCTGACATACACTGACACAGACAAGCTGACATACAGACACGGACACGGACACAGACAAGCTGACATACATTGACACAGACATGGACACAGACAAGCTGACATACACTGACACAGACAAAGACAAGCTGACATACACAGACACAGACAAGCTGACATACACTGACACAGACACAGACAAGCTGACATAACTGAAACAGACACTGAAACAGACACGGACACAGACAAGCTGACATACACTGACACAGACAAGCTGACATACACTGACACAGACACAGACAAGCTGACATACACTGACACAGACAAAGACAAGCTGACATACACAGACACAGACAAGCTGACATACACTGACACAGACACAGACAAGTTGACATACACGGACACAGACAAGCTGACATACACTGACACAGACATGGACACAGACAAGCTGATATACACTGACACAGACAAGCTGACATACACAGACACTGACACAGACAGAAAGAAAGAAAGAAGTGTTTTATTTAACGACGCACTCAACACATTTTATTTATGGTTATATGGCGTCAGACATATGGTTAAGGACCACACAGATTTTTTTAGAGGAAACCCGCTGTCGCCACATAGGCTACTCTTTTTTACGACAGGCAGCAAGGGATCTTTTATTTGCGCTTCCCACAGGCAGGATAGCACAAACCATGGCCTTTGTTGAACCAGTTATGGATCACTGGTCGGTGCAAGTGGTTTACACCTACCCATTGAGCCTTGCGGAGCACCCACTCAGGGTTTGGAGTCGGTATCTGGATTAAAAATTCCATGCCTCGACTGGGATCCGAACCCAGTACCTACCAGCCTGTAGACCGATGGCCTGCCACGACGCCACCGAGGCCGGTGTGACACAGACAGAGACAAGCTGACATACACTGACACAGAGACGCTGACATACACTGACACAGACAAGCTGACATACACAGAAACAGACATGGACACAGACAAGTTGACATACACTGACACAGACACAGACAAGCTGACAGACAAAGACACGGACACAGACAAGCTGACATACACTGACACAGACACAGACAAGCTGACATACACAGACACTGACAGACACAGACAAGCTGACATACACAGACACAGACAAGCTGACATACACTGACACAGACACAAACAAGCTGACATACACAGACACTGACACAGACAAACTGACATACACAGATACAGACAAGCTAACATACACAGACACAGACAAGCTGACATACACTGACAAAGACAAGCTGACATACACTGACACAGACACAGACAAGCTGACATACACAGACACAGACACAGACAAGCTGACATACACAGACACGCTGACATACAGTCACAGACACGCTGACATACACAGTCACAGACAAGCTGACATACACTGACACGGACACAGACATAGACAAGCTGACATACACTGACACAGACAAGCTGACATACACCTACACAGACATACACTGACACAGACAAAGACAAGCTGACATACACTGACACATACACAGACAAGCTAACATACACTGACACAGACAAAGACAAGTTGACATACACAGACACAGACATGGATACAGACAAGCTGACATACACTGACACAGACACAGACAAGCTGACATACACTGACACAGACACAGACAAGCTGACATACACTGAAACAGACACGGACACAGACAAGCTGACATACACTGACACAGACAAGCTGACATACACTGACAGAGACACAGATAACCTGGCATACACAGACACAGATAAGCTGACATACAGAGACACAGACATGGACACAGACAAGCTGACATACACTGACACAGACACAGACAAGCTGACATACATTGACACAAACCCCTACATGTATGCACTACACTAACACCAGCATGGTGGTCTTGTTAGAAGAAAGAAAAAGAAAGAAAAGAAATGTTTTATTTAACGACGCACTCAACACATTTTATTTACGGTTATATGGCGTCAGTAGATGACAGAGTTGGTTACCGTGGGAACGAGGAACTGGATGGTTTTGGAAACCTGGCTGCTGTACGTGGCCATCTCAATCATGAATCCCTTGACGCACTTGAAGAGCAGTTCGGCACGCTTCAGACACCACGGGATCGTCATCTCCTGAATCACAACACAGACAACACATTACAACCCTATACCAGTATACAGACACCACGGGATCGTCATCTCCTGAATCACAACACAGGCAACACATTACAACCCTATACCAGTATACAGACACCACGGGATCGTCATCTCCTGAATCACAACACAGGCAACACATTACAACCCTATACCAGTATACAGACACCACGGGATCGTCATCTCCTGAATCACAACACATTACAACCCTATACCAGTATACAGACACCACGGGATCATCATCTCCTGAATCACAACACATTATTACAACCCTATACCAGTATACAGACACCACGGGATCATCATCTCCTGAATCACAACACAGACAACACATTACAACCCTATACCAGTATACAGACACCACAGGATCATCATCTCTCAGTC